>NC_092717.1:248865687-248903187 GCF_047496885.1 Scyliorhinus torazame
GAGGGAGCTGTCCCAGTCCCAGAGGGAGATGGCCCAGTCCCAGAGGGAGATGGCCCAGTCCCAGAGGGAGGTGGCACAGGCCCAGAGGGAGGTGACCCAGTCCCAGAGGGAGATGGCCCAGTCCCAGAGGGAGATGGCCCTGTCCCAGAGGGAGATGGCCCAGTCCCAGAGAGAGATGGCCCAGTCCCAGAGGGAGCTGTCCCAGACCCAGAGGGAGGTGGCCCAGTCCCAGAGGGAGATGGCCCAGTCCCAGAGGGAGATGGCCCAGTCCCAGAGGGAGATGGCCCAGTCCCAGAGAGAGATGGCCCAGTCCCAGAGGGAGCTGTCCCAGGCCCAGAGGGAGGTGACCCAGTCCCAGAGGGAGGTGACCCAGTCCCAGAGGGAGATGGCCCAGTCCCAGAGGGAGATGGCCCAGTCCCAGAGAGAGATGGCCCAGTCCCAGAGGGAGATGGCCCAGCCCCAGAGGGAGCTGTCCCAGACCCAGAGGGAGGTGGCCCAGTCCCAGAGGGAGGTGACCCAGTCCCAGAGAGAGATGGCCCAGTCCCAGAGGGAGCTGTCCCAGACCCAGAGGGAACTGCCCCAGTCCCAGAGGGAGGTGGCCCAGTCCCAGAGGGAGGTGACCCAGTCCCAGAGGGAGGTGTCCCAGTCCCAGAGGGAGGTGGCTCAGTCTCAGAGCGAGGTGGCACAGGCCCAGAGGGAGATGCCCCTGTCCCAGAGGGAGCTGCCCCAGTCTCAGAGGGAGATGGCCCAGCCCCAGAGGCAGGTATCCCAGTCCCAGAGGGAGGTGGCCCAGTCCCAGAGAGAGGTGGCCCAGTCGCAGAGGGAGGTGACCCAGTCGCAGAGGGAGGTGCCCCTGTCCCAGAGGGAGATGGCCCAGTCCCAGAGGGAGATCGCCCAGTCCCAGTGGGAGATGGCCCAGTCGCAGAGGGAGGTGACCCAGTCGCAGAGGGAGGTGCCCCTGTCCCAGAGGGAGATGGCCCAGTCCCAGAGGGAGATCGCCCAGTCCCAGTGGGAGATGGCCCAGTCCCAGAGGGAAATGCCCAGTCCCAGAGGGAGGTGGCCCAGTCCCAGAGGGAGATGGCCCAGTCCCAGAGGGAGATGCCCAGTCCCAGAGGGAAATGCCCAGTCCCAGAGGGAGGTGGCCCTGTCCCAGAGGGAGATGGCCCAGTCCCAGAGGGAGATGCCCAGTCCCAGAGGGAGATGCCCAGTCCCAGAGGGAGATCGCCCAGTCCCAGTGGGAGATGGCCCAGTCCCAGAGGGAAATGCCCAGTCCCAGAGGGAGGTGGCCCAGTCCCAGAGGGAGATGGCCCAGTCCCAGAGGGAGATGCCCAGTCCCAGAGGGAAATGCCCAGTCCCAGAGGGAGGTGGCCCTGTCCCAGAGGGAGATGGCCCAGTCCCAGAGGGAGATGCCCAGTCCCAGAGGGAGATGCCCAGTCCCAGAGGGAGGTGGCCCAGTCCCAGAGGGAGATGGCCCAGTCCCAGAGGGAGATGCCCAGTCCCAGAGGGAGATGCCCCAGTCCCAGAGGGAGCTGTCCCAGTCCCAGTGGGAGCTTCCCCAGCCCCAGAGGGAGCTTCCCCAGCCCCAGAGGGAGCTTCCCCAGCCCCAGAGGGAGCTTACCCAGCCCCAGAGGGGGCTGCCCCAGTCCCAGAGGGAGGTTACCCAGTCCCAGAGGGAGGTTACCCTGTCCCAGAGGGAGGTGGCCCAGTCCCAGAGGGAGATGGCCTAGTCCCAGAGGGAGATGCCCAGTCCCAGAGGGAGATGCCCAGTCCCAGAGGGAGATGCCCCAGTCCCAGAGGGAGGTGGCCCAGTCGCAGAGGGAGGTGACCCAGTCCCAGAGGGAGGTGCCCCTGTCCCAGAGGGAGATGGCCCAGTCCCAGTGGGAGATGGCCCAGTCCCAGAGGGAAATGCCCAGTCCCAGAGGGAGGTGGCCCAGTCCCAGAGGGAGATGCCCAGTCCCAGAGGGAGATGCCCAGTCCCAGAGGGAGATGCCCAGTCCCAGAGGGAGGTGGCCCAGTCCCAGAGGGAGATGGCCCAGTCCCAGAGGGAAATGCCCAGTCCCAGAGGGAGATGCCCAGTCCCAGAGGGAGCTGCCCCAGTCCCAGAGGGAGCTGCCCCAGTCCCAGTGGGAGCTTCCCCAGCCCCAGAGGGAGCTTCCCCAGCCCCAGAGGGAGTTTCCCCAGCCCCAGAGGGAGCTTCCCCAGCCCCAGAGGGGGCTGCCCCAGTCCCAGAGGGAGATGCCCAGTCCCAGAGGGAGATGCCCAGTCCCAGAGGGAGATGCCCAGTCCCAGAGGGAGATGCCCAGTCCCAGAGGGAGATCGCCCTGTCCCAGTGGGAGATGGCCCAGTCCCAGAGGGAAATGCCCAGTCCCAGAGGGAGGTGGCCCAGTCCCAGAGGGAGATGGCCCAGTCCCAGAGGGAGATGCCCAGTCCCAGAGGGAAATGCCCAGTCCCAGAGGGAGGTGGCCCTGTCCCAGAGGGAGATGGCCCAGTCCCAGAGGGAGATGCCCAGTCCCAGAGGGAGATGCCCAGTCCCAGAGGGAGGTGGCCCAGTCCCAGAGGGAGATGGCCCAGTCCCAGAGGGAGATGGCCCAGTCCCAGAGGGAGATGCCCAGTCCCAGAGGGAGATGCCCCAGTCCCAGAGGGAGCTGTCCCAGTCCCAGTGGGAGCTTCCCCAGCCCCAGAGGGAGCTTCCCCAGCCCCAGAGGGAGCTTCCCCAGCCCCAGAGGGAGCTTACCCAGCCCCAGAGGGGGCTGCCCCAGTCCCAGAGGGAGGTTACCCAGTCCCAGAGGGAGGTTACCCTGTCCCAGAGGGAGGTGGCCCAGTCCCAGAGGGAGATGGCCCAGTCCCAGAGGGAGATGCCCAGTCCCAGAGGGAGATGCCCAGTCCCAGAGGGAGATGCCCCAGTCCCAGAGGGAGGTGGCCCAGTCGCAGAGGGAGGTGACCCAGTCCCAGAGGGAGGTGCCCCTGTCCCAGAGGGAGATGGCCCAGTCCCAGTGGGAGATGGCCCAGTCCCAGAGGGAAATGCCCAGTCCCAGAGGGAGGTGGCCCAGTCCCAGAGGGAGATGCCCAGTCCCAGAGGGAGATGCCCAGTCCCAGAGGGAGATGCCCAGTCCCAGAGGGAGGTGGCCCAGTCCCAGAGGGAGATGGCCCAGTCCCAGAGGGAAATGCCCAGTCCCAGAGGGAGATGCCCAGTCCCAGAGGGAGCTGCCCCAGTCCCAGAGGGAGCTGCCCCAGTCCCAGTGGGAGCTTCCCCAGCCCCAGAGGGAGCTTCCCCAGCCCCAGAGGGAGTTTCCCCAGCCCCAGAGGGAGCTTCCCCAGCCCCAGAGGGGGCTGCCCCAGTCCCAGAGGGAGGTTACCCAGTCCCAGAGGGAGGTTACCCTGTCCCAGAGGGAGGTGGCCCAGTCCCAGAGGGAGGTGGCCCAGTCCCAGAGGGAGATGCCCAGTCCCAGAGGGAGCTGCCCCAGTCCCAGAGGGAGGTGACCCAGTCCCAGAGGGAGGTGGCCCAGTCCCAGAGGGAGGTGACCCAGTCCCAGAGGGAGATGGCCCAGCCCCAGTGGAAAAGCCCCAGTCCCAGAGGGAGGTTACCCAGTCCCAGAGTGAGGTTACCCTGTCCCAGAGGGAGGTGGCCCAGTCCCAGAGGGAGGTGGCCCAGTCCCAGAGGGAGATGCCCAGTCCCAGAGGGAGCTGCCCCAGTCCCAGAGGGAGGTGACCCAGTCCCAGAGGGAGGTGGCCCAGTCCCAGAGGGAGGTGGCCCAGTCCCTGAGGGAGGTGACCCAGTCCCAGAGGGAGATGGCCCAGCCCCAGAGGGAGATGGCCCAGCCCCAGAGGGAGATGGCCCAGTCCCAGAGGGAGCTGCCCCAGTCCCAGAGGGAGGTGGCCCAGTCCCAGAGGGAGGTGACCCAGTCCCAGAGGGAGGTGGCCCAGTCCCAGAGGGAGCTGCCCCAGTCCCAGAGGGAGGTGGCCCAGTCCCAGAGGGAGGTGCCCCTGTCCCAGAGGGAGGTGGCCCAGTCCCAGAGGGAGGTGACCCAGTCCCAGAGGGAGATGGCCCAGCCCCAGAGGGAGATGGCCCAGTCCCAGAGGGAGGTTTCCCAGTCCCAGAGGGAGGTGGCCCAGTCCCTGAGGGAGGTGACCCAGTCCCAGAGGGAGGTGGCCCAGTCCCAGAGGGAGGTGGCCCAGTCCCTGAGGGAGGTGACCCAGTCCCAGAGGGAGGTGCCCCTGTCCCAGAGGGAAATGGCCCAGTCCCAGAGGGAGATGGCCCAGTCCCAGAGGGAGATGGCCCAGTCCCAGAGGGAGGTTTCCCAGGCCCAGAGGGAGATGGCACAATCACAGCGTGATGTGGCGCAGTCCCAGTCGGAGATGGCCCACTCCCTGTGCTCCACGGCAATATATTTCCAAGTCAGGATAGTGAGCGACTTGGAGGGGAACCTCCGGGTGGTGGAGTTCCCAGGTATCTGCTGCTCTTGTCCTTTTGATAGTAAAGAAGCTTCAGAAACTGAGATTGTGTCTGCTCAGGACACAGTCAGGCACCAGTCAAAAGGACAGATCTGCCGAATTTCACTGCTCAGAAAACCATTACCATCATAGGGAGAGCACCCTGGACCTGACACAGACGTACACCTCCGGAAGCAAACTGCAGGAAACCGGGAGTGGCAGCCCCTACGTACTGAGCTCAGAGTAACGGGATTCCCATCTCCCTCAGAAGGAGCTCTGCACTTGATCAGGGTGACTAGTACCAAAGGAGCTTCCCCTTCAGGAGAAGAGACTGTGTGGGGAGACGGCGGAGGGATGTGGGACTAATATTCGGGGGGGATATAAACTCTGCGGAGAGGTGTAGAGTGAAGGGTTCGCTCGAATAATAGTCACTGAGTGCGGAGATTTACCCAGCCTCTGAGAGGTCATACTGAGCGTGAAACGCCTCGGAGTAACCCCAGCTCTGACTCCATCTTATTTAACCTTTGTCAATAGTTAACATGTAAATAAATGATTTTGAACAAACACCATTTCCTCCAGTAGGGCCCATTCTGGAGTAAGACATCTGTGAGTCCCGAGAGGAATCCAAAATAACAGAACAACGACTAATTGTGTGAGAAAACACCCTCCGCATGTCCTCCTCCCTGCCTCCTTTTGCCAATTACCGTTAATGTGTGTCTCTCTGTTACTGAACCTCCCACTGGAAACACTCTGTCTCTCTCTCGAAACACCTCGATCAAACTTCCATCCGCACCCACTCTGCTGGAAGGACAATAATCCCAGCTGCTCAGGCCCCCTCTGTGTAACTGAACAGGGCTAAATCGCTGGCTTTGAAATCAGGCCAGCAGCACGGTTCAATTCCCGTACCAGCCTCCCCGAACAGGCGCCGGAATGTGGCGACTAGGGGCTTTTCACAGTAACTTCATTGAAACCTACTTGTGACAATAAGCGATTTTCATTTCATTTCATTTCAGGTTTTTTTTCATAGATTATCATAGAATTTACAGTGCAGAAGGAGGCCATTCGGCCCATCGAGTCTGCACCGGCTCTTGGAAAGAGCATCCTACCCAAGGTCCACACCTCCACCCTATCCCCATAACCCAGTAACCCCACCCAACACTAAGGGCAATTTTGGACACTAAGGGGAATTTAGCATGGCCAATCCACCTAACCTGCACATCTTTGGACCGTGGGAGGAAACCGGAGCACCCGGAGGAAACCCACGCACACACGGGGAGGATGTGCAGACTCCGCACAGACAGTGACCCAAGCCGGAATCGAACCTGGGACCCTGGAGCTGTGAAGCAATTGTGCTAGCCACAATGCTACCGTGCTGTTCCTCAAGCCTGGAATCATTCTCGTCAACCTTCTCCACCCTCTCTGCAGGTCTTTGGCAGAGCGTTGCTGAAGTGTGGGACCCACAACTGAACACAATCCTCCAGCTGAAAGGGGTGAGTTCGAAACGGTTGAGGTGAAACCCTACTCCAGGCGAAGGAACGAGCAGAGCAGACAAGGGATTTCCGAGGAGGTAAAAGGAATCTATTTCAAAATAATGGCCAACCTGGATTCTGCAGTAAATTTTGCATCATTTGTGAGAGTTCCCGAACCAGGTAATCAGTGAGTAATGAAACTTGCATTGCTGGCACTCTGAAATCTGTTTAATGGCTGGAGAAAGTGTTGAGTCAGGGATGTGCTTTATCCCAGCGTCTCTATTAATCTATCCCTAAGGAGCCATGGACACGCAGCAATGTCTGGCCCGGTGTGATTAACTTTTATTTGAGTCCCTTACATCAGGATTCACACAACACTCAGAGCTAAGAAACAGGACACAAGGGAGGCCATTCAGCCCTTCGAACCTTCTGTGCTGTTCAATTCCATCCTGGCTGAATTTCGAACGCATCGCTACGTTCCTGTAATATCCCCAGATCCTGAATTACTCCAGTGTCCAAATATCTATTGGACTTTCTCTCGAATGTATTCAACGATGGGTCATCCACAACCCTCTGTGGCCGAGAACTCCAAAGATTCACAATCCTTTCAGTGAAGACTCCTCAACACCCCTCTCAGCCCTAAATGCTGGCCCCCTCACCCTGGGCGCCTGTGCTTTCGATTCCCGCCCCAATGGAAGCAGTCTCTCAGCGTTAACCTCTCATTCTTCTGAACTCCAGAGAATGTGAGACGGGGAGAAACAAGATTTGGTTCAAAGGCTCGTCCCCTTCGCCCGGTGGCCAATGACATTGGGTTAAACCAGACACCTGTTGGGGGAAAAGCCTTGCCGGAACAGCAGAAAACTGCACCAACCGCACACAACACACAGAGCATGATGGGAAGGTTGGAGACCAACAGGCGTATACAACATGTTGAGACAGGCCATTCGTCCCAGCGGGTCAATGCTAGTGTTCTTGCCCCGCAAGAGTGTCCTCTCTCTCTCTTCATCTCACCCTATTCCTCTTTTCATTTCTCCCTCAATGTTTACCCCGATGCTTCCTAAATGTAACTCCAGTATTGACCCAAACTACTCCCTGTGAGAGTGACTTCCACATCCGTCGCACTCCCTGCGGAAGGAAGTCTCTCCTGAATTCCCAATTGGATTTATTACTGACTGATATTTATGATCTTAGCTTTGAAATCTCAGACAAGTGGAACCTTTTTTATTTTATCGAAGCCTTTGGAAATTTGAAAGACCTCTATCACGTCACCATCTTAGCGTTCCCATTTCCAAAGGAGCCTTGCCCAATCTGACACACAAAATCAATACAAACGTATGAATGAGAAGCAGAGTCGGCCACTTGGCCCCTCGAGCCTTCTCTGCTATCCAATAAGATCAGGGCTGATCTGACTGTGACCTCAACCTCACGTTCCTGCCGACCCCTGCTAACCTTTCACCCCCTTGTTCATCAAGAATCAATTTAATAATAATAATAATCTTTAAGAATATTCAGTGACTCCGCCTCCACCACTCCCTGGGCAAGTGAGTTCCAAAGATTCAAGATCCTCAGAGAGAAATGCTTTCCCATCTTAGATGGAAGATCCTTGTTTTTAAACTGTGTCCCCTGGTCCTAGTCTCTCCCACAAGGGGGAACATCCTTTCCGTATCCATCCTGTCAAATCCCCTCACATTCTTCTATGTTTCAATAAGATCATCTGTCAATCTTCGAAACTCCAGGCCCAACCTGTCCAACCTTCTTCATAAGAAAACCCCCTTTCCCCAATCCCAGGTACCAGTCGGGCGAACCATCTCAGAACTGCCTCCGACACATTTCTATCCTTTCTTAAATGAGGGTATGAAGTCGCCATAGTCCCAGATGACCATAGGCTGCTTTCCCCTTTGAGGGGGAGAGCTGACTGGTGGTGATTTAACCTGAGGGTCACCACACCTCAGACGAGGGCCAAGGTTGAGAAGGCGGGTCCTCCATGAATAACCTCAGCCAATACAAGAATTGAACCCACGCCGCTGGATTCGCTCTGCATCACAAACCAGCTGTCTAGCCAAGTGAGCTTTACAAAGTGCTCCAGATGTGGTCTGACCAACACCCTGTACAACTGCAGCAGGACATCCCGACTTTTATGTCCCATTCCCCTTGCAAAAAACACCAACGTTCCATTTGCTTCCTAATCACCTGTTGTACCTGAATCTGAACTTCTCCTGATTCATGTACCAGGACACCCAGGTCCCTCTGTACCTCAGAGTTCTGCAGTCTCTCTCTCTCCATTTAAAGGATCTGCTGCTTTTCTATTCTTCCTGCCAAAGTCGACAAGTTCACATTTACCCACATTACATTCCACCTGGCAAATTTTCACCCACCCACTTAACCCATCATGGGTAGCATAGTGGTTAGCACAGTTGCTTCCTGGCACCAGGAACCCGGCTACAATTCCGGCTCGGGTCACTGTCTGTGCGGAGTCTGCACTTTCTCCCCGTGTGTGCGTCAGTTTCCTACGGGCCTCCCACAGTCCAAAGATGTGTAGGATAGGTGGATTGGCCATGATCTATGTGCGGGGTTACGGGGATAGATTAGGATAGTGGGTGTGGGTAGAGTGTGTTATGGGTCAGGGTTTAGAGAATCCCTAAGTGTATCAAGGAGTTCCCCTGACCCACAACTTTTAATAGATTGTGGTATGGGGAGCACACGGCCCACTCTACAGGTGTGGGACAGCAGAAATGGAAAATTATGTTTTAAAACAAAACTATTTTTATTCTATGAACTCAAGTTAACCTTTTTAAAACATACAGTGAACATCTTAGCAACCATCAATTCAAATACAACCCCCAAAGAATACAACACTAAGTAATGATTAAGCTGCCCTTTTAACATCCATAAGATTTTAAAAACCTTCAAAACAGAAACACATCAGGTTAAAGTCACAACTGTTATGAGTTTAAATCACCAGGATCGATTTACAGTCCTTAGATTACAGAGAGAGATTTATTCTGGCTGTGACTGCAGCTATCCAGCTCTGACAACTAAACTAAAACACACACTGCAGCCTGCTCAAAAATGAAAGTAAAAAGCTGACAGACAGCCCAGCTCCACCCACTCTCTGACATCACTGCAGTGGTAAACACCCATTTCTTAAAGGTACTCTCACTACAGATATTTATACACCCCCATTTATAAACACCCATTTCTTAAAGGTACTCTCACATGACACCTCCCCCCAAGAAAAAAAAATAAACCATCAACTTCAAGATGGTTCATTTTTCACCTTTTCACTATCCTTTAAGAAATGCACACAGTAAATATACTTTTTCGTTTCAAAAAACAACACACGCAAACAGGTATAATAATATAGCCCATTTTTTTTTCTTCTTCCTCAAACTGAAATTGCTTCCGTTCATCACATTCGTGACAAAGCATCGGCTATCACATTTTCTCGTTCTGCCACATGTACTATTTGTAAATGAAATGGCTGTGACAATAAACTCCAGCGAAACAGCCTCCAAAAACGCCAACGGATTATGATCAGTATGTATAATGGTGTCAGACGGATTGCTGGTCACATAAATGTGAAACTGTTGCAAAGCCAGCACCAAACTCAAAGTCTCCTTCTCAATCGTCGAATACTTTTTCTGGTGAGAATTCAATTTCTTTGAAAAATAACCAACAGGCCGCTCTAGCCCTTCGTCGTCGTCCTGTAGAAGCACCGCACCTGCGCCCACATCGCTCACATCAACAGCCACTTTGAATGGTTTGGTATAATTTGGGATGACTAACCCAGGAGCAGTGGTTAACACAGCCTTCAGGCTGTCAAATGCCTGTTGACACTCCGCTGTCCACTGGAATTTGTTACGCTTCTTGAGCAAGTCCGTCAGTGGCGTGACCACACTGCTAAAATTAGGTACAGATTTCCGGTAAAATCCACTCATACCAAGAAATCGCATTATTTCCCGTCGTGTCGAGGGTATCGGAAACTCCTCAATAACTTTTGTTTTCACATCCTGTGGGACCATTCGACCCTGTCCAATTGTATGGCCAAGGAAAGTGACTTGGGCTTTTCCAAATTCACTTTTGGCTAGGTTTACACCGCACAATTGGGTAATCCTGGAACAACTTTGTTAGTTAACCGCTGAAATGTGGCTGGGGCGTTTTTCATGTCAAATGGCATAACTTTGAATTGGTATATACCATCTGGAGTCACAAAAGCTGAAATCTCCTTCGCCCTTTCGGATAAAGGTACCTGCCAGTAACCTTTAAGTAAATCCAGTTTGGAAATAAAAGCTGATTGTCCCACATTCTCAATGCAATCCCCCAAATGTGGGATAGGATAAGAGTCCGTTTTTGTAACTGCATTAACCTTTCGATAGTCCACACACAACCGTTGGGTACCGTCTGGTTTAGGCACCATCACTATGGGTGAGCTCCATTGGCTGCAACACACTTCAATTATGCCATTTTTAAGCATACTCTCCATCTCTTTGTTAACCTGTGCCAATTTTAACGGGTTAAGCCTATATGGATGTTGTTTAATTGGAACAGCATTTCCCACATCTACATCATGTATAGCCATTTTAGTACTTCCCAATTTATCTCTACAAACTTGCCCATGTGATATCAATAACTCTTTCAGCTCAGTCCGTTATTCCTCTGGAAGGTAACTTACCATTTATCCCAATTTTTAAGAACATCCTCATTTTCCAATTTAATTTGAGGTATGTCGAAATCACAATCATCTGGATTTGATTTGTCACTTTGAGTTAGAATCATTAAACAGACTGGCTGTCCGACCTCTCGGAATCTCTCCACATGGAGAAAATCAAATTCGCCATCTGAGGGTCAGACGACGGCTTCCACAGAACGTGGGAGACATTCACCCAATTGTCCCGGGACCTGTTTGTGGCCAACGAACAAGCAGAAGAATAGCCAGGTCGCCAAGAATCAGGGGAAAATAGCCAAAGCATGAGAGGGAGAGATAGACCGGGAGAGGGGGGGGGGGCAGCTAAATCTAAGAGGAAGGAAAGGCGAGCCACGAGGAAGGGGGGGCAGGAGCGAGGAGAGGGGGTTAGAGGGAAGACTGGAACAATAGAGGAGAGCCAGGGAGGGGGAGGGGGGAGGCAGGGAAACATTAACAAACTGAACGTCCACAGGAACCGAGAAAACGGGGAAGACGGGAGGGCCGCAGAAGCGGAAGTGCGCAGAAGTGGAACGAGACGACAACGGCAGCGAACTCCGTCTGGGAGAAGCAAGGGACGGCAACACCACGAACAGATGCCTACTTATGTGTGTAAATAATTTTGCCAAGTGTACAGAGCTGCTGCTGTTGAGCGGGGGCATAATACCGTCCGATGGCTTCTCAGGGAAATTAAAACGTCAGCAGCCGCGACCCATAGGGGAGTGGGGGTCAGTGCTCCGTTGGGAGGGTGGGGGAAGACTGAGGAGCGTGGGGTCACGTCTAGTCAATTGCTATTGTATATTCTCTTTTTGCACTATGTTAATGTTCACTCTATTTTGCTGTGTTAGGATTATTATTATTTATTATGAAAAACTTTGCAAAACTTGAATTAAAAAAATATTTAAAATAAAAAAGAATCATTAAAACCGCCTCCTTTTTCTCTCCTTCCCTTTCAAAGTACCTTTTAAGCATATTCACATGACACACTCGGTGAGTCTTCCTTCTATCTGGTGTTTTTACCACATAATTCACCTCACTTAATTTCCTTTCAATCTGATACGGTCCACAAAACCTAGCTTTTAAAGGCTCCCCTACCACTGGTAACAACTCTAAAACTTTATCCCCACTGGCAAAACTACAAACTTTGGATTTCTTGTCCGCTACCCGTTTCAATACATTTTGTGCAACTTTTAAATGTTGTCTAGCCAATTCACCTATTTAATTGTTCCCTAAAATTTGACACGTAATCTAATAATGTAAGTTCTGATTTCTCACTCACCAATTTTTCCTTAATCATTTTATCATAGATTATCATAGATTATCATAGAATTTACAGTGCAGAAGGAGGCCATTCGGCCCATCGAGTCTGCACCGGCTCTTGGAAAGAGCATCCTACCCACGATCAACACCTCCACCCTATCCCCACAACCCAACCCAACACTAAGGGCAATTTTGGACACTAAGGGCAATTTATCATGGCCAATCCACCTAACCTGCACATCTTTGGACTGTGGGAGGAAACCGGAGCACCCGGAGGAAACCCACGCACACACGGGGAGGATGTGCAGACTCCACACAGACAGTGACCCAAGCCGGAATCGAACCTGGGACCCTGGAGCTGTGAAGCAATTGTGTTATCCACAATGCTACCGTGCTGCCCAATTTCCCAGAGGACCATGCGCACCAGGCTGCCAGGGCATCGCAATTCGCCTCAGTGGCCGGCATCCTGATGGTACAGGGCGTCGTGGATGGGGTGCATGTAAACTTGCGTGCACCAACGCGGGACAGGGACGTCTTCCCAAACAGGAAGGGAACATATTCCATGAACGTCCAGGTGGTGTGCGACCAGGGAATGAGAATAATACACGTGTGCGCCCAGTACCCGGGAAGCGTGCATGATGCCTTCATATTGGCGCAGTCCTACATCCCCGCAATTTTCGAGGGACACCCACCCCGGATGAGGGGCTGGTTGCTGGGTGACAGGGGCTATCCATTGCGGCCGTGGCTGATGACGCCCATACGGAGGCCACACACCAACGCAGAGAGCCGGTACAGTGAGGCCCACGCGGCAACCAGGGCTGTAGTGGAGAGGTGCTTCGGCCTCCTGAAAATGAGATTCCGGTGCCCGGACCGCTCAGGGGCCGATCTGCAATACGACCTCGACAGGGTCGGAAGGATCGTCGTCGCCTGTTGCGTGCTGCACAACGTTGCCCAACAGAGGGCGATGTGATGGAGGAGGAACAATCAGGTGAGCCCGAAGAGGGCAGCGACTCTGAACTGGAGGATGGGGAGGAGGAGGAGGAGGAGGAGGAGGGGGGGGAGGATGGGAGGGCGGCAGGGCACAGACACCATCGGGGCGTGGGATATGGCTGGGAGGCCGCACGTCGCCACCGTTTGGGGCAGCGGGCAGGCGATGCGTTGATCGCCGTACGATTTGCACACTAGGGGGAGGGCATCATTGTTCGGGGCACTCGCTCCATTGACCGGGCGCACTGACACCACCCAGCACCCCCCTCACCCACCTCCCCGCACAATCGCACAACCCTACCACACACGGCACCACCGTCAAGCTACACAACACCTGCGGCAACTCATCACCATCGGTAAACCTCGACTTCCATCAGCGGGTATGAACAGTGCCATGTTGGATGATGGCAACCTGCTCTGCGATGGGCTGTGAGCTCCAGATTGCTACTGAATGTCTGACTCATGGCCATATCTGAACACCCCCCGCCTCGGTCACCCCCCAAGCATCACAGACACTCCATCACATGTCCATGTGGGGTAGCGGGGTCGGAGCACTGAGGACGATGACGTGTTTGGTGTTGCGAGGGTGGGGGGCACTCCTGGCCTCACTCTGCGATGATCGTCGAACACCACCGTCACCGTGCACCCTCATTTCCCCCCCCCTCCCCCCCCCGCCCCCCCTCCCCCCGCCCCCCCCCCCTCCCCCCCCTCCCTCCCCCCGCCCCCCAGGCACCGGAAATAGGACAGACGTATGAAGGTTTGGTGCAGCAACTTTAATTGTGACTTTGAGTGACACGTGCCCTAGCCCCTATAACTAATCTGTGCCCTGGACTCGTGCCAACTTACTATGTGTGTAACTGTTTGGCCTTCCGGGCCTGATGCACGATCAATTGCACAAAGACGAGTGTTGAATACAACTGAGGCTTTATTACACTAAGATGTGTGGCCTCCCACAGCAGCTGGCGAAATGGCTGCTGCACGGAGGACACACATATTTATACTCCGCTTATTGGGCGGAGCCAGCAGGCAGGGACTACCGTCGTACCTGTTTACCACAGGGCCCTACCACTACGTCTAGGTGTCTCCCCAGACGGTTCATCAGGAGTGGAGGCGGACTGCTGAGAATCCTGCCCTTCGACATGGCTCCCCGTCGGTGGGCGCTTCCTGGGGCAGCCTGGCCTGGATGGGCCAGGCTGCTCGGCGGGCGTGCTGGATGGCGTGCTGCCACCCTCCTCTGCCCGCTGCCCACCAGATGCACCAGGGACAGGACAGGGGGAGTGCGAGTGTTCCGGTCCCTCCCTTGCTGTGGTAACCGGGACAGGCACTGGGACCTTCTCCTCCCTCAGAGAGCCCGTTGGCCCCCAGGCCTCTGTAAGGGATGGTGGTTCGCGCGGAGGAACGTCCCGTTGCACCACCGACACCTGGCGCTGCCAGTCCTGTAGGCCCGCTGTGGGATCGACCAGGGTCTGAACGTTTCCGGCGATGGAGCTGAGGGAGTGCGACAACCCTGTCAGGGACTGCACTACCTCCCGCTGGGTCAGGGCGACGCCGTCCATCACATGGACAAGGCGCGCGATGCTCTCAGCGATAGTCTGCTGGGGCTGGGCCATGGCCTGCTGGGACTGGGCCATGGCCTGCTGGGACTGGGCCAGACCCCGGAGCATGTCTCCTGTGTGGAACCTTGGCCCGGTGCATTGTGACCACGAACGAAGACAGGTGCCGTCCCCCTATTGATAGTCAGAGAGTTCTAGGTGTACAGGTCCACAGGTCACTGAAAGGGGCAACACAGGTGGAGAAGGTAGTCAAGAAGGCATACGGCATGCTTGCCTTCATTGGCCGGGGCATTGAGTATAAGAATTGGCAAGTCATGTTGCAGCTGTATAGAACCTTAGTTAGGCCACACTTGGAGTATAGTGTTCAATTCTGGTCGCCACACTACCAGAAAGATGTGGAGGCTTTAGAGAGGGTGCAGAAGAGATTTACCAGGATGTTGCCTGGTAAGGAAGGCATTAACTATGAGGAGAGGTTGAATAAACTCGGTTTGTTCTCACTGGAACGACAGAGGTTGAGGGACGACCTAATAGAGGTCTACAAAATTATGAGGGGCATAGACAGAGTGGATAGTCAGAGGGTTTTCCCCAGGGTAGAGGGGTCAATTACTAGGGGGCATAGGTTTAAGGTGAGAGGGGCAAGGTTTAGAGTAGATGTACGACGCAAGTTTTTTACGCAGAGGGTAGTGGGTGCCTGGAACTCACTACCGGAGGAGGTGGTGGAAGCAGGGACGATAGTGACATTTAAGGGGCATCTTGACAAATACATGAATAGGATGGGAATAGAGGGATATGGGCGCAGGGTGTGTAGAAGATTGTAGTTTAGTCGGGCAGCATGGTCGGCACGGGCTTGGAGGGCCGAAGGGCCTGTTCCTGTGCTTACATTTCTTTGTTCTTTGTTTGTTCTATCGATGTGATTGGTGCCTGCTTGGACCTGCTCCCCCTTGCATGTACCCCACCAGCCCGGGGCAGATTTCCCGAACCCTGGCACCCGACAAGCAACACAGCCGGCAGGACGCCAACTATCGGATGCAGAGAACAGAGTCAATCCCTCTCACTCTACTGTCCACTGCTAATACTACATCTCAATTAACTGCCCACTTGACTGAGCTCCCGTATCGTAGCCAGCCTGCAGCCTCCACTCTCAATATCCAGACTGCGAGAGGCGCAGACCTGCTGGGCAATTACACAAGTTGAGGTTTCCTCACTTTTACCGTCTGAAGCCCTGACCTGCCTTACTCACAGCCTCCTGTCTCTGACCACTGACCCAGACAGAAGACCCTATCCTGAGGGCACCTGACACAAAGGGCGGGATTGTTCGATCGCCCACAGAATCCCGGGGGGGGGGGGGGGGGGGGGGGCGGCACGAATCCCGTCCTGTATTCTCCTGCGCCATTTTTTCGGGCGGGGTGGGATTCACGCCACACTGGTCATGGGCCGTTGGCAGCGACCCCCCCCCCCCCCCCCGGTGATTCTCCGGACCCCGAGCAGCCGTCCATTATTGACCGAGTCCCGCCGGCGTGAATCACTCAACTCACGCACCGGCGGGACCTGGCAGGTCAGTATGCGTGGTCCTCAGGGGGGCACGGGCCGTCCCTTCGGCGCCGGCTGCAGTGGCGCCAACCCCTCTGGCATCCACCTAGCCCACAAAAGTGGGGAGAATTCCGGAGTTTCGGGAGCTGTTGGCGCCGGAGTGGTTGGTGCTGGCTCTCCCGCTGGCTTGGGGACTTAGTCCCCAAAAGTGAGAATCCCGGCCAAAATGTCCAGGTCACGTTTCCTCTTCCTGAAGTATCACAGTGTCCGCAGCTCGGCCTCCAGCTCGCTGACTCTGAGCCAAAGCTCCTCCAGCCTGCAGGCTGCAGACGTGTTTGTCCTGGATCACACCACAGACCAGGAGTCCCCACATTCTGCAGGCGCAACACTACACCTGCCCTGCCACCTTTACTGGGTGTTCATCCACGCATTATTCATAAACGCTGTTACTCCAAATAACCTTTGCTCCTGCTAGTAAACCTCACCATAACTAATTAAACATGACAATCACTAACAAATGAGTTTTTTGAAAGTAAATGAGGCGAGGATCAAATGGTTTAATCAGGTGCCAAGGATTTTCAGTTGGACGAGATCTATTTGTACGTTTGATGTGGGTGTGTGAAACAATTGTCAATGTTCACCGTCCTGTTGTTAATTGGACATCTATAAGGGAAATGGGGGAGTGTTTGCTCGAGAGAAAGTGTTGCATTTCACAGCGAAACACTTAAAGCAACGGATGGAAACAGACACAGAATGCTGTTGACAGCTGCTGTATGATCCCAGGGAAAGTGCCATCAAAGGTTTGGAAAATAGTCAAAGGTCTGAAACAATTTGCCTTTGAAGAACACTTTAAAAAAAATTATTTCATGGGCGTCACTGGCAAGGCCGGGAGTTAAGAGTCACCCACATTGCTGTGGGTCTGGAGTCACATGTAGGCCAGACTGGGTAGGACGGCAGATTTCCTTCCCTAAAGGACATGAGTGAACCAGATGGGTGTTTACGACAATCGACAATGGTTTCATGGTCATCATTACTGAGATTAAGGGCGGGATTCCCCAATAATGGAGCTATGTCCCCATGCCGGAGGGAAAACCGACGGCAATGACTCCGGTCTCAACGGCCCCCGAAAGTGTGGAATTCTCACCTCGCTAGGGGGCTAGGTTGCCACCGGAGTCGTCCCCGCAGCTCCAGCCAGCGCCGAAGGGCCGGAGCGAGTTCGCGCATGCGCGGAACGGCTGGCGTTATCTCACGCATGCGCGGAACGGCCGGCGTATTTCCGCGCATGCGCAGGTGTTCCCTTCTCCGCGCTGGCCCCTGGGCAATATGGCGGAGCCCTACAGGGGGCGACGCGGAGGAAAGAAGGCCCCGACGGAACCAGCCCGCCCACAGATCGGCAGACCCCGATCGCGGGCCAGGCCACCGTGGGGGTCCCCCCGGGGTCGGATCCGTCCCCCCCGCCCCCCAGGACCGCACCCGCACACTTACCTGCCAGGTCCCACCGTGCGTGAGGTGAGTAATTTACGCCGGCGGGATTGGGCAAAACTTTATGGCTACTCGGCCCATCGGGGCCCGGGGAATCCCACCGGCCCCCGAAAAACGGCGGCGGAGAATAGGGCAGCCGGCACTGGGGTGGCGGGGTGGGATTCGCGCCTCCCCCCCGGGGATTCTCCAACCCGGCGCAGTGTCGGAGAAACACGGCCTAAATTTATATCCCAGATTTATTAATTGAGTTTAAATTGCACCAGTTGTCATGGTGGGGTTTGAACCCATGACCCCAGAGACCTGGGCCTCTGGATCCTAGTCTTGTTACCCCTCAGCATCTCCCGTCGAGGCTGACAGAGAATGTTCCTCTGCGGGCCGTCCTCTCACCTCGGAATCATTGGGTATTTCAGAATTTGAATATTGTTGAAAGGAGTGGTGTGTTGCTGAAGCTTTTCAACTTGAACTCATCAGGACAAACACAAGAATTCCAAATTTCAAACAATCACGACCATTCACACTATCGGAAAAAGAATGCAGATTGGTTGGCAAGGCGACTCTCATTGGCTGAAGCATTGCCATGGAGAATGGACTAGGGAACTATAGCCTCCCCAAACTCACGTGGAATTCGCAAAGGCATGAGGCTTGAGCATATCCCTTTTGTTTTCAGAGAACTGGACCCTGTGCATAGCCGTAGGTCGCTTTCAGA
Organism: Scyliorhinus torazame; assembly: GCF_047496885.1. NCBI lineage: Eukaryota > Metazoa > Chordata > Chondrichthyes > Carcharhiniformes > Scyliorhinidae > Scyliorhinus > Scyliorhinus torazame. The sequence continues at coordinate 248,883,787 of NC_092717.1, forward strand.
CACTGAAAATAGGCTGCACTGTGAACTCGACTGGTTATCCGAAACTGGTTGTTAGTGTAGCGAATAGCACAGTCAGCATTGTTCAGAAAGTGCTGCTCAAACACGGAATCACATTGAACAGCAGACATTTGTTTTGGGTTTTGCCATCTCGGGCTGGTTGAGTCCGGTCCGTGCTCTACCTATCACAGATAGGAACAAGTTGCTTGATTCAATCAGCCAATCAGACAGCAGTGCGGCCGGTGGTACCTGGCAACATTTCAGTGGAATCTTGGTGAACAGCAACTCCCACCAACAAATCTATAGCCACACCGTGTCTATGTGCTTGTTTGACACATACATGTTCACCCCATTCCCACACTCACTACCCTGACACCCCCTCACTCCCACACTCCCCTCACTCCCACACTCCCCTAACCCTCACACTCCCCTCACCCCCAACTCCCCTCACCCCCAACTCCCCTCATCTCGATATTCCCCTCACTCCCACATTCCCCTCACCCCCAAACACCCCTCACCCCCAAACTCCCCTTACCCCAAACTCCCCTCACCTCAACATTCCCCTCACACCCACACTCCCCTCACCCCCAACTCCCCTCACCTCGATATTCCCCTCACACCCACACTCCCCTCACCCCCAACTCCCCTCACCCCGATAACCCCCTCACACCCACAATCCCATCACCCTCAACTCCCCTCATCCCGATATTCCCCTCACTCCCACACTCCCCTCACCCCCAACTCCCCTCACCTCGATATTCCCCTCACACCCACACTCCCCTCACTCCCAACTCCTCTCATCCCGATATTCCCCTCACTCCCACATTCCCTTCACCCCCAAACTCCCCTCACCCCCAAACTCCCCTTACCCCAAACTCCCCTCACCCCCACACTCCCCTCACCCCCAATTCCCTTCACCTCAATTCCCCTCACCCCGACATTCCCCCTACCCCGACATTCCCCTCACCCCCACACTCCCCTCACCCCCAACTCCCCTCACCCCGACATTCCCCTCACCCCCAAACTCCACTCACCCCCACACTCCCCTCACCCCCACATTCCCCTCACCCCCAAACTCCACTCACCCCCACACTCCCCTCACCCCCAACTCCCCTCACCCCAACATTCCCCTCACACCCACACTCCCCTCAACCCCACACTCCCCTCACACCGACATTTCCCTCACACCCACACTCGCCTCACCCCCACACTCCCCTCACACCCACACTCCCCTCACCCTGACATTCCCGTCACACCCACACTCCCCTCACCCCCACACTCCCCTCACCCCCAAACTCCCCTCAACCCCACACTCCCCTCAACCCCACACTCCCCTCACACCCAACTCCCCTCACCCCGACATTCCCCTCACACCCACACTCCCCTCACCCCCACACTCCCCTCACCCCCAAACTCCCCTCAACCCCACACTCCCCTCAACCCCACACTCCCCTCAACCCCAACTCCCCTCACCCCGACATTCCCGTCACACCCACACTCCCCTCACACCCATATTCCCCTCACCCCCAAAATCCCCTCACCCCCACACTCCCCTCACCCCCAACTCCCCTCACCCCGACATTCCCCTCACACCCACACTCCCCTCACACCCACATTCCCCTCACCCCCAAAATCCCCTCACCCCCACACTCCCCTCACCCCCAACTCCCCTCACCCCGACATTCCCCTCACACCCACACTCCCCTCACACCCACATTCCCCTCACCCCCAAAATCCCCTCACCCCCACACTTCCCTCACACCCAACTCCCCTCATACCCACATTCCCCTCACACCCACATTCCACTCACCCCCACACTCCCCTCACCCCAACTCCCCTCACACCAACAATCCCCTCACACCCACACTCCCCTCAACCCTAAACTCCCCTCAACCCGACATTCCTCTCACTCCCTCACTCCCCTCACACCCACACTCCCCTCACCTCGACATTTCCCTCACCCCCACACTCCCCTCACCCCCACACTCCCCTCACCATGACATTCCCCTCAAACCCACACTCCCCTCACACCCACACTCCCCTCACCCCGACATTCCCCTCACACCCACACTCCCCTCACCCCCACACTCCCCTCACCCCGACATTCCCCTCACACCCAACTCCCCTCACCCTGACACTCCCCTCACACCCACACTCCCCTCACACCCACATTCCCCTCACCCCCAAAATCCCCACACCCCCACACTCCCCTCACCCCCAACTCCCCTCACCCCGACATTCCCCTCACACCCACACTCCCCTCACACCCACACCCCCCTCACCCCCAAAATCCGCTCACCCCCACACTCCCCTCACACCCAACTCCCCATCTCCCCGACATTCCCCTCACACCCACACTCCCCTCACACCCACATTCTCCTCACCCCCAAAATCCCCTCACCCCCACACTCCCCTCACACCCAACTCCCCTCACTCCCACATTCCCCTCACCCCCATACTCCCCTCACCCCCACACTCCCCTCACCCCCACCTCCCCTCACCCCGACATTCCACTCACCCCCACACTCCCCTCACCCCGACATTCCCCTCACACCCAACTCCCCTCACCCCGACATTCCCCTCACCCCCAAACTCCCCTCACCCCCACACACCCCTCACCCCCAACTCACCTCACCCCGACATTCCCCTCACACCCACTCTCCCCTCACCCCCACATTCCCCTCACCCCCAAAATTCCCTCACTCCCACACTCCCCTTACCCTGACATTCCCCTCACACCCACACTCCCCTCACCCCCACAATCCCCTCAGCCCCACACTCCCCTCACCCCCAACTCCCCTCACCCCGATATTCCCCTCACCCCCACATTCCCCTCACCCCCACACTACCCTCACTCCCACACTCCCCTCACTCCCACACTCCCCTCACTCCCACACTCCCCTCACTCCCACACTCCCCTCACCCCCACACTCCCCTCACTCCCCTCAACCCCAGACTCCCCTCACCCCCACACTCCCCTCACCCCCACACTCCCCTCACCCCCACACTCCCCTCACCCCCACTCTCCACTCACCCCCACACTCCCCTCACCCCCACACACCCCTCACTCCCCACACCCCCACACTCCCCTCACCCCCACACTCACCACCCTGACACTCCCCTCAACCCCACACTACCCTCACACCCACACTCCCCTCACACCCACATTCCCCTCACCCCCAAAATCCCCTCACCCCACACTCCCCTCACCCCCAACCACCCACAATCCCCTCACACCCACATTCCCCTCACCCCCAAAATCCCCTCACCCCCACACTCCCCTCACTCCCAACTCCTCTCACCCCGATATTCCCCTCACCCCCACACTCCCCTCACCCCCACACTCCCCTCACACCCACACTCCCCTCAACCCCAGACTCCCCTCACCCCCACACTCCCCTCACCCCCACTCTCCCCTCACCCCCACTCTCCCCACACCCCATCTCTCCCCTCACCCTCACACTCCCCTCACCCCACACTCCCCTCACTCCCCTCACCCCCACACTCCCCTCACCCCCACACTCACCACCCTGACACTCCCCTCAACCCCACACTCCCCTCACCCCCACATTCACCACCCTGACACTCCCCTCAACCCTAGACTCCCCTCACACCCACACTCCCCTCAACCCCAGACTCCCCTCACCCCCACACTCCCCTCACCCCCACACTCCCCTCAGCCCCACTCTCCCCTCACCCCCACTCTCCCCTCACCCCCACTCTCCCCTCACCCTCACACTCCCCTCACCCCAAACTCCCCTCACTCCCCTCACCCCCACGCTCCCCTCACCCCCACTCTCCCCTCACCCCCACTCTCCCCTCACCCTCACACTCCCCTCACCCCACACTCCCCTCACTCCCCTCACCCCCACACTCCCCTCACCCCCACACTCACCACCCTGACACTCCCTTCATCCCCACACTCCCCTCACCCCCACACTCCCCTCACACCCACACTCCGCTCAACCCCAGACTCCCCTCACCCCCTCACTCCCCTCACCCTCACTCTCCCCTCACCCCCAATCTCCCCTCAACCCCACACTCCCCTCACCCCCACACTCACCACCCTGACACTCCCCTCAACCCCACACTCCCCTCACACACACACTCCCCTCACCCCCCCCACTCTCCTCACTCCCACACTCCCCTCACTCCACATTCGCCTCACCTGCACACTCCCCTCACCCCCACACTCACCACCCTGACTCTCCCATCGCACCCACACTCCCTTCACCCCCCCACACTCCCCTCACTCCACATTCCCCTCACCTGCACACTCCCCTCACATCCACACTCCCCTCACCCCCCCACTCCCCTCACCCCCACACTCCCCTCACACCCACACTCCCCTCACCCCCACACTCCCCTCACCCCCCACTCCCCTCACCCCTCACACCTCTCAGCCCCACACTCCCCTCACCCTCACACTCACCACCCTGACACTCCCCTCAAACCCACACTCCCCTCACCCCCACACTCCCCTCACCCCCTCACTCCCCTCACCCCCACACTCCCCTCACCCCCACACTCCCCCCACCCCCACACTCCCCTCACCCCCCACTCCCCTCACCCCTCACACCACTCATCCCTCCACTCCCCTCACCGCCACACTCCCCGCAGCCCCACTCTCCCCTCACCCCCACACTCCCCTCACCCCCACACTCCCCTCACCCCCACACTCCCTTCGCCCCCACACTCCCCTCACCCCTCAACCCCACACTCTCCTCACCCTCACACTCACCACCCAGACACTACCCTCAAACCCACACTCCCCTCACCCCCACACTCCCCTCACCCGCACACTCCCCTCACCCCCACACTCCCCTCAACCCCACATTCCCCTCACCCCCACACTCCCCTCACCCCCACTCTCCCCTCACCCCCAACTCCTCTCACCCCTACACGCCCCTCACTCGCCTCCCCCTCCCCTCACTCAACTCCCCTCACCCACACACTCCCCTCACCCCACACTCCCTGCACCCCCATACTCCCCGCACCCCCACACACCCCGAACCCCACACTCCCCTCACCCCCACACTCCCCTCACCGCCACACTCCCCGCACCCCCACACTCCCTGTACCCCCACGCTCCCCTCACCTCCACTCTCCCCTCATCCCCACTCTCCCCTCACCCCCACACTCCCCTCAGCCCCACACTCCCCTCACCCCAACACTCCCCGCACCCCCACACTCTCCGCACCACCACACTCCCCTCACCCCCACACTCCCCTCACCCCTACACTCCCTTCACACCCACACGCCCCTCACCCCTCACTCGCCTCCCCCCTCCCCTCACCCCCAACTTCCCTCACCCCCGCACTCCCCTCACCCACACACTCCCCTCACCCCCACACTCCCCGCACCCCCACACTCCCCGCACCCCCACGCACCACGAACCCCCACACTCCCCTCAGCCCCACACTCCCCTCAGCCCCACACTCCCCTCACCCCCATACTCACCTCACCCCCACACTCCCCTCACCCCCAACTCCCCTCACCCCGACATTCCACTCACCCCCACACTCCCCTCACCCCCACACTCCCCTCACCCCCAACTCCCCTCACCCCGACATTCCCCTCACACCCACTCTCCCCTCCCCCCACATTCCCCGCACCCCTAAAATTCCCTCACTCCCACACTCCCCTTAACCCCACACTCCCCTCACCCCCACACTCCCCGCACCCCCACGCACCACGAACCCCCACACTCCCCTCAGCCCCACACTCCCCTCAGCCCCACACTCCCCTCACCCCCATACTCACCTCACCCCCACACTCCCCTCACCCCCAACTCCCCTCACCCCGACATTCCACTCACCCCCACACTCCCCTCACCCCCACACTCCCCTCCCCCCACATTCCCCGCACCCCTAAAATTCCCTCACTCCCACACTCCCCTTAACCCCACACTCCCCTCACCCCCACACTCCCCTCACCCCCACACTCCCCTCACCCCACACTCCCCTCACCCCCACAATCCCCTCAGCTCCACACTCCCCTCACCCCCAACTCCTCTCACCCCGATATTCCCCTCACCCCCACACTCCCCTCACCCCCACACTCCCCTCACACCCACACTCCCCTCAACCCCAGACTCCCCTCACCCCCACACTCCCCTCACCCCCACTCTCCCCTCACCCCCACTCTCCCCTCACCCCCACTCTCCCCTCACCCTCACACTCCCCTCACCCCACACTCCCCTCACTCCCCTCACTCCCCTCACCCCCACACTCCCCTCACCCCCACACTCACCACCCTGACACTCCCCTCAACCCCACACTCCCCTCACCCCCACACTCACCACCCTGACACTCCCCTCAATCCCAGACTCCCTCACCCCCACACTCCCCTCACCCCCACTCTCCCCTCACCCCCACTCTCCCCTCACCCCCACTCTCCCCTCACCCTCACACTCCCCTCACCCCACACTCCCCTCACTCCCCTCACCCCCACACTCCCCTCACCCCCACTCTCCCCTCACCCCCACTCTCCCCTCATCCCCACTCTCCCCTCACCCTCACACTCCCCTCACCCCACAATCCCCTCACTCCCCTCACCCCCACACTCCCCGCACCCCCACTCACCCCTCACCCTCACACTCCCCTCACCCCACACTCACCCTCACTCCCCTCACCCCCACACTCTCCTCACCCCCACACTCACCACCCTGGCACTCCCTTCATCCCCACACTCCCCTCACCCCCACACTCCCCTCACACCCACACTCCCCTCAACCCCAGACTCCCCTCACCCCCACACTCCCCTCACCCCCTGTCTCCCCTCACCCCCACTCTCCCCTCACCCTCACACTCCCCTCACCCCACACTCCCCTCACTCCCCTCACCCCCACACTCCCCTCACCCCCACACTCACCACCCTGACACTCCCCCCAACCCCACACTCCCCTCACACACACACTCCCCTCACCCCCCCCACTCTTCTCACTCCCACACTCCCCTCACTCCACATTCCCCTCACCTGCACACTCCGCTCACCCCCACACTCACCACCATGACTCTCCCATCACACCCACACTCCCCTCACCCCCCCACACTCCCCTCACTACACATTCCCCTCACCTGCACACTCCCCTCACATCCACACTCCCCTCACCCCCACACTCCCCTCACCCCCCACTCCCCTCACCCCTCACACCTCTCAGCCCCACACTCCCCTCACCCTCACACTCACCACCCTGACACTCCCCTCAAACCCACACTCCCCTCACCCCCACACTCTCCTCACCCCCTCACTCCTCTCACCCCCACACTCCCCTCACCCCCACACTCCCCCCACCCCCACACACCCCTCACCCCCCACTCCCCTCACCCCTCACACCACTCATCCCTCCACTCCCCTCACCGCCACACTCCCCTCAGCCCCACTCTCCCCTCACCCCCACACTCCCCTCACCCCCACACCCCCCTCACCCCCACACTCCCCTCACCCCTACACTCCCCTCACACCCACACGCCCCTCACCCCACACTCGCCTCCCCCTCCCCTCACCCCCCAACTCCCCTCACCCCCGCACTCCCCTCACCCACACACACCCCTCACCCCCACACTCCCCGCACCACCACACTCCCCGCACCCCCACACACCCCGAACCCCCACACACCCCTCACCCCCACACTCCCCTCACCCCCACACTTCCCTCACCCCCACACACCCCGCACCCCCACACTCCCCTCACCCCACACTCCCCTCACCCCCACACTCCCCTCAGCCCCACACTCCCCTCAGCCCCACACTCCCCTCAGCCCCACACTCCCCTCACCCCCACACACCCTTCACCCCCACACTCCCCGCACCCCCACACTCCCCGCACCCCCACACTCCCCTCACCACCACACTCCCCTCACCCCCCTCAACCACACTTTCCCCTCACCCGCACACTCCCCTCACCCCTACACTCCCCTCACCCCTACACTCCCCTCACACCCACACGCCCCTCACCCCTCACTCGCCTCCCACCCTCCCCTCACCCCCCAACTCCCCTCACCCCCGCACTCCCCTCACCCACACAATCCACTCACACCCACACACCCCGCAACCCCACACACCCCTCACCCCCACACTCCCCGCACCCCCACACACCCCTCACCGCCACACTCCCCGCACCCCCACACTCCCCGCAGCCCCACACTCCCCGCACCCCCACACTCCCCTCACCGCCACTCTCCCCTCAACCCCGCACTCCCCTCACCCCCACACTCCCCTCACCCCCACACACCCCTCACCCCCATACTCCCCTCACCCCCACTCCCCCCACCCCCACACTCCCCTCAGCCCACACTCCCCTCACCCCTCACACCACTCATCCCTCCACTCCCCTCACCCCCACTCTCCCCTCACCCCCACTCTCCCCTCACCCTCACACTCCCCTCACCCCACACTCCCCTCACTCCCCTCACTCCCCTCACCCCCACACTCCCCTCACCCCCACACTCACCACCCTGACACTCCCCTCAACCCCACACTCCCCTCACCCCCACACTCACCACCCTGACACTCCCCTCAATCCCAGACTCCCCTCACCCCCACACTCCCCTCACCCCCACTCTCCCCTCACCCCCACTCTCCCCTCACCCCCACTCTCCCCTCACCCTCACACTCCCCTCACCCCACACTCCCCTCACTCCCCTCACCCCCACACTCCCCTCACCCCCACTCTCCCCTGACCCCCACTCTCCCCTCATCCCCACTCTCCCCTCACCCTCACACTCCCCTCACCCCACAATCCCCTCACTCCCCTCACCCCCACACTCCCCGCACCCCCACTCACCCCTCACCCTCACACTCCCCTCACCCCACACTCACCCTCACTCCCCTCACCCCCACACTCTCCTCACCCCCACACTCACCACCCTGGCACTCCCTTCATCCCCACACTCCCTTCACCCCCACACTCCCCTCACACCCACACTCCCCTCAACCCCAGACTCCCCTCACCCCCACACTCCCCTCACCCCCTGTCTCCCCTCACCCCCACTCTCCCCTCACCCTCACACTCCCCTCACCCCACACTCCCCTCACTCCCCTCACCCCCACACTCCCCTCACCCCCACACTCACCACCATGACACTCCCCTCAACCCCACACTCCCCTCACACCCACACTCACCACCCTGACACTCCCCCCAACCCCACACTCCCCTCACACACACACTCCCCTCACCCCCCCACTCTCCTCACTCCCACACTCCCCTCACTCCACATTCCCCTCACCTGCACACTCCGCTCACCCCCACACTCACCACCATGACTCTCCCATCACACCCACACTCCCCTCACCCCCCCACACTCCCCTCACTACACATTCCCCTCACCTGCACACTCCCCTCACATCCACACTCCCCTCACCCCCCCACTCCCCTCACCCCCACACTCCCCTCACACCCACACTCCCCTCACCCCCACACTCCCCTCACCCCCCACTCCCCTCACCCCTCACACCTCTCAGCCCCACACTCCCCTCACCCTCACACTCACCACCCTGACACTCCCCTCAAACCCACACTCCCCTCACCCCCACACTCTCCTCACCCCCTCACTCCTCTCACCCCCACACTCCCCTCACCCCCACACTCCCCCCACCCCCACACACCCCTCACCCCCCACTCCCCTCACCCCTCACACCACTCATCCCTCCACTCCCCTCACCGCCACACTCCCCTCAGCCCCACTCTCTCCTCACCCCCACACTCCCCTCACCCCCACACCCCCCTCACCCCCACACTCCCCTCACCCCTACACTCCCCTCACACCCACACGCCCCTCACCCCACACTCGCCTCCCCCTCCCCTCACCCCCCAACTCCCCTCACCCCCGCACTCCCCTCACCCACACACACCCCTCACCCCCACACTCCCCGCACCCCCACACTCCCCGCACCCCCACACACCCCGAACCCCCACACACCCCTCACCCCCACACTCCCCTCACCCCCACACTTCCCTCACCCCCACACACCCCGCACCCCCACACTCCCCTCACCCCACACTCCCCTCACCCCCACACTCCCCTCAGCCCCACACTCCCCTCAGCCCCACACTCCCCTCAGCCCCACACTCCCCTCACCCCCACACACCCTTCACCCCCACACTCCCCGCACCCCCACACTCCCCGCACCCCCACACTCCCCTCACCACCACACTCCCCTCACCCCCCTCAACCACACTTTCCCCTCACCCGCACACTCCCCTCACCCCTACACTCCCCTCACCCCTACACTCCCCTCACACCCACACGCCCCTCACCCCTCACTCGCCTCCCACCCTCCCCTCACCCCCCAACTCCCCTCACCCCGCACTCCCCTCACCCACACAATCCCCTCACACCCACACACCCCGCAACCCCACACACCCCTCACCCCCACACTCCCCGCACCCCCACACACCCCTCACCGCCACACTCCCCGCACCCCCACACTCCCCGCAGCCCCACACTCCCCGCACCCCCACACTCCCCTCACCGCCACTCTCCCCTCAACCCCGCACTCCCCTCACCCCCACACTCCCCTCACCCCCACACACCCCTCACCCCCATACTCCCCTCACCCCCACTCCCCCCACCCCCACACTCCTCTCAGCCCACACTCCCCTCACCCCTCACACCACTCATCCCTCCACTCCCCTCACCTCCACACTCCCCTCAGCCCCACTCTCCCCTCACCCCCACACTCCCCTCACCCCCACACTCCCCACACCCCCACACTCCCCTCAAACCCACATTCCCCTCACCCCCACACTCCCCTCACCCCCCTCACCCCCACTCTCCCCTCACCGCCACACTCCCCTCAGCCCCACACTCCCCTCACCCCCACACACCCCTCACTGCCACACTCACCTCAGCCCCACACTCCCCTCACCCCCACACTCCCCGCACCCCCACACTCCCCGCACCCCCACACTCCCCTCACCGCCACACTCGCCTCACCCCCACACTCCGCTCACCCCCACACTCCCCTCACCCACACACACCCCTCAACCCCATACTCCCCTCACCCCCTCACCCCCCTCTGCCCCACACTCCCCGCACCCCCACACACCCCTCAACCCCACACTCCCCTCACCTGCACCCTCCCTGCACCCCCACACTCCCCGCACCCCCACACTCCCCTCACCCCCACATTCCCCTCACCCCCACACTCCCCGCACCCCCACACTCCTCTCAACCCCAGACTCCCCTCACCCCCTCACTCCCCTCACCACCACTCTCCCCTCACCCCCACTCTCCCCTCAACCCCACACTCCCCTCACCCCCACACTCACCACCCTGACACTCCCCTCAACCCCACACTCCCCTCACACACACACTTCCCTCACCCACCCCACTCTCCTCACCCACCCCACTCTCCTCACTCCCACACTCCCCTCACTCCACATTCCCCTCACCTGCACACTCCCCTCACCCCCACACTCACCACCCTGACTCTCCCATCGCACCCACACTCCCCTCACCCCCCCACACTCCCCTCACTCCACATTCCCCTCACCTGCACACTCCCCTCACATCCACACTCCCCTCACCCCCCCACTCCCCTCACCCCCACACTCCCCTGACACCCACACTCCCCTCAAACCCACACTCCCCTCACCCCCACACTCCCCTCACCCCCACACTCCCCTCACCCCCACACTCCCCTCACCGCCTCACTCCCCTCACCCCCACACTCCCCCCAACCCCACACTCCCCTCACCCCCTACTCCCCTCACCCCTCACACCACTCATCCCTCCACTCCCCTCACCGCCACACTCCCCTCAGCCCCACTCTCCCCTCACCCCCACACTCCCCTCACCCCCACACTCCCCTCACCCCCACACTCCCTTCGCCCCCACACTCCCCTCACCCCTCAACCCCACACTCTCCTCACCCTCACACTCACCACCCAGACACTACCCTCAAACCCACACTCCCCTCACCCCCACACTCCCCTCACCCCCACACTCCCCTCACCCCCACACTCCCCTCACCCCCACACTCCCCTCAACCCCACATTCCCCTCACCCCCACACTCCCCTCACCCCCACTCTCCCCGTACCCCCACACTCCACTCACCGCCACTCTCCCCTCACCCCCACACTCCCCTCACCCCCACACTCCCCTCACCCCCACACTCCCTTCACCCCTACAATGCCCTCACCCCCACACACCCCTCACCGCCACACTCCCCTCACCCCCACTCTCCCCTCACCCCCACACTCCCCTCAGCCCCACACTCCCCTCACCCCCACACTCCCCGCACCCCCACACTCCCCTCACCACCACACTCCCCTCACCCACCTCACCCCCACACTCCCCTCACCCCTACACTCCCCTCACACCCACACGCCCCCTCACCCCTCAGTCGCCTCCCCCTCCCCTCACCCCCCAACTCCCCTCACCCCCGCACTCGCCTCACCCACACACTCCCCTCACCCCCACACTCCCCGCACCCCCACACTCCCCGCACCCCCACACACCCCGAACCCCCACACTCCCCTCACCCCCACACTCCCCTCACCCCCACTATCCCCGTACCCCCACACTTCACTCACCGCCACTCTCCCCTCACCCCCACGCTCCCCTCACCCCCACACTCCCCTCACCCCCACACTCCCTTCGCCCCCACACTCCCCTCACCCCTCAACCCCACACTCTCCTCACCCTCACACTCACCACCCAGACACTACCCTCAAACCCACACTCCCCTCACCCCCACACTCCCCTCACCCCCACACTCCCCTCACCCCCACACTCCCCTCACCCCCACACTCCCCTCAACCCCACATTCCCCTCACCCCCACACTCCCCTCACCCCCACTCTCCCCGTACCCCCACACTCCACTCACCGCCACTCTCCCCTCACCCCCACACTCCCCTCACCCCCACACTCCCCTCACCCCCACACTCCCTTCACCCCTACAATGCCCTCACCCCCACACACCCCTCACCGCCACACTCCCCTCACCCCCACTCTCCCCTCACCCCCACACTCCCCTCAGCCCCACACTCCCCTCACCCCCACACTCCCCGCACCCCCACACTCCCCTCACCACCACACTCCCCTCACCCACCTCACCCCCACACTCCCCTCACCCCTACACTCCCCTCACACCCACACGCCCCCTCACCCCTCAGTCGCCTCCGCTCCCCTCACCCCCCAACTCCCCTCACCCCCGCACTCGCCTCACCCACACACTCCCCTCACCCCCACACTCCCCGCACCCCCACACTCCCCGCACCCCCACACACCCCGAACCCCCACACTCGCCGAACCCCCACACTCCCCTCACCCCCACACTCCCCGCACCCATACACTCCCCTCACCCCCACACTCCCCTCACCCCCACACTCCCCTCAGCCCCACACTCCCCTCACCCCCATACTCACCTCACCCCACACTCCCCTCACCCCCAACTCCCCTCAGCCCCACACTCCCCGCACCCCCACACTCCCCGCACCCCCACACACCCCGAACCCCCACACTCCCCTCACCCCCACACTCCCCGCACCCCCACACTCCCCGTACCCCCACACTCCCCGTACCCCCACACTCCCCTCACCGCCACTCTCCCCTCACCCCCACACTCCCCTCACCCCCACACTCCCCTCACCCCCACACTCCCTTCACCCCCACACTGACCTCACCCCCACACACCCCTCACCCCCACTCTCCCCTCACCCCCACACTCCCCTCAGCCCCACACTCCCCTCACCACCACACTCCCCTCACCCCCCTCACCCCCACACTCCCCTCACCCCTACACTCCCCTCACACCCACACGCCCCTCACCCTCACTCGCCTCCCCCCTCCCCTCACCCCCCAACTCCCCTCACCGCCGCACTCCCCTCACCCACACACTCCCCTCACCCCCACACTCCCCGCACCCCACACTCCCCGCAACCCCACACACCCCGAACCCCCACACTCCCCGAACCCCCACACTCCCCTCACCCCCACACTTCCCTCACCCCCACACTCCCCGCACCCCCACACTCCCCTAACCCCCACCCTCCCCTCACCCCCACACTCCCCTCAGCCCCACACTCCCCTCAGCCCCACACTCCCCTCAGCCCCACACTCCCCTCACCCCCACACACCCTTCACCCCACACTCCCCGCACCCCCGCACTCCCCGCACCCCCACACTCCCCTCACCACCACACTCCCATCATCCCCCTCACCCCCACTCTCCCCTCACCCCCACACTCCCCTCACCCCTACACTCCCCTCACCACTACACTCCCCTTACACCCACACGCCCCTCACCACTCACTCGCCTCCCAACCTCCCCTCACCCCCCAACTCCCCTCACCCCCGCACTCCCCTCACCCACACACTCCCCTCACACCCACACACCTCGCAACCCCACACACCCCTCACCCCCACACTCCCCGCACCCCCACACACCCCTCACCCCCACACTCCCCTCACCCCTACACTCCCCTCACCCCTACACTCCCCTTACACCCACACGCCACTCACCACTCACTCGCCTCCCAACCTCCCCTCACCCCCCAACTCCCCTCACCCCCGCACTCCCCTCACCCACACACTCCCCTCACACCCACACACCTCGCAACGCCACACACCCCTCACCCCCACACTCCCCGCACCCCCACACACCCCTCACCCCCACACTCCCCGCACCCCCACCCTCCCCGCACCCCCACACTACCCTCACCGCCACTCTCCCCTCACCACCCGCACTCCCCTCACCCCCACACTCCCCTCAGCCCCTCACCCCCATACACCCCTCACCCCCACTCCCCCCACCCCCACACTCCCCTCACCCCCCACTCCCCTCACCCCTCACACCACTCATCCCTCCACTCCCCTCACCTCCACACTCCCCTCAGCCCCACTCTCCCCTCAGCCCCACTCTCCCCTCACCCCCACACTCCCCTCACCCCCACACTCCCCACACCACCACACACCCCTCAACCCCACATTCCCCTCACACCCACACTCCCCTCAACCCCCTCACCCCCACTCTCCCCTCACCCCCACACTCCCCTCAGCCCCACACTCCCCTCACCTCCACACACCCCTCACCGCCACCCTCCCCTCACCCCCACTCTCCCCTCACCCCCACACTCCCCTCAGCCCCACACTCTCCTCAGCCCCAACTCACCTCAACCCCACACTCACCTCACCCCCACACACCCTTCACCCCCACACTCCCCGCACCCCCACACTCCCCGCACCCCCACACTCCCCTCACCACCACACTCCCCGAACCCCCACACTCCCCGAACCCCCACACTCCCCTCACCCCCACACTCCCCGCACCCATACACTCCCCTCACCCCCCAACTCCCCTCACCCCCGCACTCGCCTTACCCACACACTCCCCTCACCCCCACACTCCCCGCACCCCCACACTCCCCGCACCCCCACACACCCCGAACCCCCACACTCCCCTCACCCCCACACTCCCCTCACCCCCACACTCCCCGCACCCATACACTCCCCTCACCCCCACACTCCCCTCAACCCCACACTCCCCTCAGCCCCACACTCCCCTCAGCCCCACACTCCCCTCACCCCCATACTCACCTCACCCCACACTCCCCTCACCCCCAACTCCCCTCAGCCCCACACTCCCCGCACCCCCACACTCCCCGCACCCCCACACACCCCGAACCCCCACACTCCCCTCACTCCCACACTCCCCTCACCCCCACACTCACCTCACCCCCACACTCCCCTCAGCCCCACTCTCCCCTCACCCCCACACTCACCTCACCCCCACACTCCCCTCACCCCCACACTCTCCTCACCCCCACACTCCCCTCACTCCCACACTCCCCTCACCCCCACACTCACCTCACCCCCACACTCCCCTCAGCCCCACTCTCCCCTCACCCCCACACTCACCTCACCCCCACACTCCCCTCACCCCCACACTCACCTCACCCCCACACTCCCCTCACTCCCACACTCCCCTCACCCCCACACTCACCTCACCCCCACACTCCCCTCAGCCCCACACTCCCCTCACCCCCACACTCCCCTCACCCCCACACTCCCCTCAGCTCCACACTCACCTCACCCCCACACTCTCCTCACCCCCACACTCCCCTCACCCCCACACTCCCCGCACCCCCACACTCCCCTCACTCCCACACTCCCCTCACTCCCACACTCCCCTCACCCCCACACTCACCTCACCCCCACACTCCCCTCACTCCCACACTCCCCTCACCCCCACACTCCCCTCACCCCCCTCACCCCCACTCTCCCCTCACCCCCACACTCCCCTCACCCCTACACTCCCCTCACTCCCACACTCCCCTCACCCCTACACTCCCCTCACCCCCACACTCCCCTCACCCCCACACTCCCCTCACCCCCACACTCCCCTCACTCCCACACTCCCCTCAACCCCACATTCCCCTCACCCCCACACTCCCCTCACCCCCCTCACCCCCACTCTCCCCTCACCCCCACACTCCCCTCACCCCTACACTCCCCTCACACCCACACGCCCCTCACCCCTCACTCGCCTCCCCCCTCCCCTCACCCAACTCCCCTCACCCCCACACCCCCCTCACCCACACACTCCCCTCACCCCCACACACCCCGCACCCCCACACTCCCCGCACCCCCGCACTCCCCTCACCCCCACACTCCCCTCACCCCCACACTCCCCTCACCCCCACACACCCCTCACCCACACACTCCCCTCACCCACACACTCCCCTCACCCCCACACTCCCCGCACCCCCAAACTCCCCGCACCCCCACACTCCCCGCACCCCCACACTCCCCGCACCCCCACACTCCCCTCACCGCCACACTCCCCTCACCGCCACACTCCCCTCACTCCCACTCTCCCCTCACCCCCACACTCCCCTCAGCCCCACACTTCCCTCAGCCCCACACTCCCCTCACCCCTACACCCCCCTCACACCCACACGCCCCTCACCCCTCACTCACCTCCCCCCTCCCTTCACCCCCCAACTCCCCTCGCCCCCACACTCACCTCACCCACACACTCCCCTCACCCACACACTCCCCTCACCCACACACTCCCCGCACCCCCACACACTCCGCAACCCCACACACCCCTCACCCCCACACTCCCCGCACCCCCACACACCCCTCACTGCTACACTCCCCGCACCCCCACACTCCCCGCACCCCCACACTCCCCGCACCCCCACACTCCCCGCACCCCCACACTCCCCTCACCCCCACACTCCCCTCACCCCCACACTCCCCGCACCACCACACTCCCCGCACCCCCACACTCCCCGCACCCCCACATTCCCCTCACCGCCACTCTCCCCTCTTCCCCACACTCCCCTCACCCCCTCACTCCCCTCACCCCCACACTCCCCGCACCCCCACACTCCCCGCACCCCCACACTCCCCTCACCCCCACACTCCCCTCACCCCCACACTCCCCTCACCCCCACACACCCCTCACCCCCTCACCCCCCTCAGCCCCACACTCCCCGCACCCCCACACACCCCTCAACCCCACACTCCCCTCACCCCCTCACCCCCCTCTGCCCCACACTCCCCGCACCCCCACACACCCCTCAACCCCACACTCCCCTCACCTGCACCCTCCCTGCACCCCCACACTCCCCGCACCCCCACACTCCCCTCAACCCCACATTCCCCTCACCCCCACACTCCCCGCACCCCCACACTCCCCTCAACCCCACATTCCCCTCACCCCCACACTCCCCTCAACCCCACACTCCCCTCACCCCCACACTCCCCTCAGCCCCACACTCCCCTCACCTGCACCCTCCCTGCACCCCCACACTCCCCGCACCCCCACACTCCCCTCAACCCCACACTCCCCTCACCCCCACACTCCCCTCACTCCCACACTCCCCTCACCCCCACACTCCCCTCACCCCCTCACCCCACTCAGCCCCACACTCCCCTCACCCCCACACTCCCCGCACCCCCACACTCCCCTCAACCCCACATTCCCCTCACCCCCACACTCCCCGCACCCCCACACTCCCCTCAACCCCACATTCCCCTCACCCCCACACTCCCCTCAACCCCACACTCCCCTCACCCCCACACTCCCCTCACCCCCACACTCCCCTCAACCCCACACTCCCCTCACCTGCACCCTCCCTGCACCCCCACACTCCCCGCACCCCCACACTCCCCTCAACCCCACACTCCCCTCACCCCCACACTCCCCTCACTCCCACACTCCCCTCACCCCCACACTCCCCTCACCCCCTCACCCCACTCAGCCCCACACTCCCCTCACCCCCACACTCCCCTCACCCCCACACTCCCCTCAGCCCCACACTTCCCTCACCCCCACACTCCCCTCACCCTCCCCACCCCCAACTCTCTGCCCCCCCCCCCCCCGGGACATGCTGGGACATGGGGGTCTGTGTGTGTGTGAGGTACTCACGGTGGTGAAGTTTTGGTGGGTACAGTTCTCCCCGCGGTACGTACACATCAGCAGCATGTCGTGGATGGTGTGCCCGGTGCGGTTGTAGAAGTCGGACATGTCGAAGGGTTTGGGTTTGAAGTGGCGGAAGTGGGCCAGTTTCCTCAGCCTGGCGAGTGTCTCCGGGTCGGCCAACGCCGGCCTGGCGATCTCGTATCGCTCGTTCAGCAACGCCAGCAGCTCCCCGACGTGGTACAGGTCGTTCTGGGTGATCTGCGAGAAGCGGAACTCGTTGAGGTTACAGATGGTGATGGCGGGAAAGGTGAGGTTAACTGTGGACACCTCGTCCAGCTTGGTAACGTGTGGATATTCAAAATAATACGTCACGCGCTCCACACACACCAGGGACAGCAGGCTGAAGGAGCCCAGGAAAGACAGCATCCAGAGTAACCTGCGGAGGCTCATGGGGCCATAGGCGAAGATGTGACTGATGCCGTGCAGAGTCGATCTACTGGCGAAGGATTCGAGGTTGACTGGGTGACCATTCTCACTGCTGCTTTCTGAATCTCCTTTTAGGTCCATGGCCACTGCAGGGAGCTCCCAGATCCTTGACAGCAAAGGAAGCAGAAGAATTGTGATCTTCGCCTGTGAGTGCCAGACTGTCGATACTGCGGATCAAAGGATTGCTCCTTTTTTCTCTCTCTCTTTCTTTCTTCAGCCCCCCTCCTCCCTCCCGTATCAACACAGTCTCCTCACTGTCATCCACAAGCTGCACTCCCAACCCCCTCGGCACTCACACAGCCTTCCCCCAAACAATCAGCCTTTACCGCCAAGCAAATAAATCAGCCACAATTCAGCTGTTCCGTGAGCTGCCTCTTAACATCTAACTGGAAAGACATCCTCGGCGAGAGTGGCAGCCAGTCGAGGCAGTCTGCAGATGGATGAGGGGAGGGCGGCTGGAGGAATGTGAGGGAGCCAGTCCTCAACTCGGTCTCACTGATTCCAGTCTCCCTCACCCCCTCTCCTCCCGCCTTTGCT